>NC_135877.1:19383399-19400899 GCF_031162955.1 Sander vitreus | reverse complement strand
TCCTCTGACCCCACCACTCAAACCTGTCTGTATGTACACACACAGAAACACACACAACATATACACATAGTTACTTGGGAGTGACAGCTTAATGCACACTCTTTTTTTCTGCAGGCCAGAAACAGAAGAAGATAGCGGTGGTCCAGCCAGAGAAACAGTAAGACATTTATCGATCATAACTTATCACAGGTGGAGTTTGACTGATGTGAAGCTCATGCTGACATATCTTGGGAGTTGAAATCTGGATCCGTTTCAAGATTGCCTCGGTTTCATTAGCCTCAGCCAGACAGTATACAGACGGATAAAAAAAAAAAAAAAAAAAAAAGTGGAGAAACATAATTGCATATGCTTTAAAAATTATAAAAAAACATGCGTTATAGCCTTTGCAGTTATCTGAACTCAACGCAATTGAACGTTTACACATTTAAATTACTAATTTGCTTCACTAAATACAGTACATTTCGGAGGAAAGGATTATGTTTGGATAGTTGGGCATACAAATATGAAGAAGTAACACATCATGCTTAAAGACTTTTTTTTTTTAAAGATAATTTGTATGGGCATTTCCGCCTTTAATGATAAGACAGCTCAGACATAAAAAGGGGAGGAGTAAACCTCTACATATGTGTGCCTGCTCTACCAACTGAGCTAACCGGCCAAAACATGATGCTGATCATGCATGATCTTTTCCCAACTTTACTCAAGAGTTTTTAACTCCCTAATTAAACCATAACAATGTTAATTATGCAGTATTGGCCAGGAGCAGTTATTGTAGAGAAAACAAATGGATGGTGGTGAACATTTTGCAGATATATTTAATGTTGGCAGCACATTTACTAAAGCATGTAAGTCATAAATGAACGTAAATTCTAAGGTTTGACCTGTTACCATATAAAGGAATATCTATTACCTTTATGACCTCACATTTATTGAATAGTGAACAAAACTAGTTGATTATACTGTACCGTCAGAATGTGACTTTTTCAAACTCTTAATATAAAAACTAATAATATTTACATGTGCCAAAAACCTGGATAGCTTTATCTCATTGGGCCTCAAAAATGTATTCAAATGAGAAGACATGACAGAGGTTTAGAGGTCAAAACGTATAAACTTATAGACCAAATGATTATTCCATTAACGGAGATAATAATCAGCAGATTAATCAATAATGACAATAATCATTAGTTGCGGTAAGAACAGAACAATGAAGTGAAACAAAATAGCAATAAGTGATTATCAGGCTTTCTTGCAACTGGACAACTCAAAACTCTTGTGAATGTTAAATTGGTCGTAAGTAGGGATGTCCCGATCCTGATCACAAGTATCGGATCACAAGTATCAGATTGGAGCCGCTATGGGCATTTTTTTAATTGATCGGGGATCGGCATTTACCCCGATTACCTTACTCCGATCATTTACATCAGCTTGTAGTGATTGCTGTCTTTAATCACATACGCCCTGCGCCACAGACACAACGCCAGACCGCCTAGATGCCAGCACATTTAAACCTAGATGGCGCGCAGCCACTCACCAGTGTCCGTCCAGAGGGTCTCGTAGCTTGCAGGCCCTTGGCAACAAGTAAAAAAAAGTCTGTCTTTCTAAGCCATCCGTTTTTTACAGAAGCGGATTACTTCAATTCTCCACACGTCTTCCGTCATTCCTCCAGGAAACCACGCTTACAGGCTGTTTTTCCCTGGAGCCAACACCGGATTTAAACACAAGAAGAAAATCAAAGATTGACTATTAAGCACAAGAGGCCTCACTTAGTTTAGTTTTCGTTGTCCAGCTGGGAACTTGAAACTGTTTAATTTTTGTTTGGGGGTTTGCTGGGATCCTAAAGAGAACTGTTTTGGTGTTATTTGCTGCACAAGTTAATGTATTAAGCTTAAGACATATTTGAATTACTTTGTTTACTTAGTAATTTTTGTAAACAAAAAAACTGTGTGCATCTCTATTATTTGAGCAATACAAGTATCGGACTCGGGACTGTGTATCAGCAGATATTAAATATTAAAAAAATCGGATCAGGGGCCAAAAAAAGCTGATCAGGACATCCGTAGTCGTAAGCATTGTTTGCATTTCCCTCTCCTTGTTTGTTCAAGTTTTATTAGTCGTATGTAGGTTAACAAGTGTCAACGGTACGATGAAATGTATTTGAAGAGGGAACGAGCAGGAATAAAAGCATGAGCATGTAAAAGTTAAAATGACAACTGATAAGATGTAAGATAAGATGACAAATTCAATATAGCACTATATACATGTATGAAAATGAGGATTGTGTGTAAAAGTAAGTGACAAGTTTATCCAACAGTATTGCACAAATGTAAAGAGAAAAAGAAATGTGACCTGGGATATGAGAGAATGGAGTGAGATCGATAAAATCCTCTTTTTCATGTCTGTACATGGTGCTATATTTTTATTTTATGTCCATTCAATTCATTCAATATTCATTCAAACTGCTGCTCAATGTGTAAGATGACTCCCTCAGCCAATATACACTGTAATTTAACCACAGCCATTGTGTGTTTCACTTCAGCGTGGTGGAAAAATGGTTTCATTCACAGCCTTTTGTTTTCCATCTTTCTACCTGTGAGCCAGAAAAACTAAAAGTAAAGGTTTCTACAGAAACCCCCCGAGGCTTTTCTCCCTTTCTGTCACTCCAAAGACATTAATTGAAACAGTGGCTTTTTAGAGCAGAAATTGCTTTCCCGGGGTGCTGATTGATTTTGTTGACAAATGACATGTTACGCTGTCGGCTGGCAAACGCAGCCCCCGGAGTACGAAGGGTGGGGTGGGGGGTTGGAGAGCAGGAGAAATATAACGGCTTCAGCAGCACTTTGTCAGCTCTCTCATCTAACCAATAATTCCATTTCTCACCTTCAGGGGAATCCTTTCATCAATACGCCCTCCTCGTCACTTCGCCCCCCCGCTGCTTTCTAACCTACCTGCGTCTAAACTGTAGTATTTGTTGTGAAGATTGATCGGCTCAATGATTGCACTGTTGTTTCCTGTCTGATTAGATCACTTGGATAATTTTATTGATTAGTTTGACTGTATTGATTGCCTTCCTCCTGCAGGTTGGCTCCGTCCCAGCCGTTAGAGACGGCTCCTGTCAACCTCTGCCAGCCCGTCGCCATGGATCCAGGTAATCAACAGCCACGTTACACATGATTTATCTCTAGCAATTAATGCTAACGAGCTCCTGTGATGAGAGTTAAGGGGAAACCCCGCTTTTTAGATACTCAGTATTTTGTTTCTTTATAAGTCCTTTTCAGACATGAAACACGGCTTGTGATGGCTTTATGTCTTTATTTACACGTGACAGAACATTTACAATGCTCGAACGGTATTTGGAAAATGGTATGCAAAAAAGGGGAGCTGAGTTGGAAACTAAGGAATGTTTCTCGGTTCTCTTACAAGCTGCATCAATCCCTGATTTAAAATGTATATTGCCATTGAAGGCTTAATTAACAACTATTGTGAGCCCGAGAGAGGCCTGCTCCTCTCACTCAACGCAGTGACAGCGAATTCCTCTCATTAATTTCATCATTTATTAGGTAGCGTGTTCTACTGCCTCTCTATTTTCTAATGTTGGACAGTGCACAAGTATTGAATGAAAACAGGTTAAGTCATTTAATTCCTATTTGCTCACATGCCATGTTTAAAACACTGGATATTAATTTATTCACTCATTTCCTCTTTAGTAAAGGTTTTTTTCTCTCTCACATAAACAATATACAAAAAAAATGATTCTTTCCCTGCGTGCTTATTGAATGGTGCTGCAAAGGAAATCCTCCTTTATCGCTAATGCATTAGAGAACATTTTTTCTGCTATCAGATTTTACTGTAGCTGCACTCTACTACTGTATGTCTGTTTTGGCCAGTTTTCAGCTGGAACCAAAAAATACACCCACAGACAAAAACAAAGAGCCAGAAATGCTGCATCCTTTCTTTTAAGGTCTTTTAAAAAAAAATGTCAGTTTCTTTTACAACTGTAGTTTTATTTTTGTAGTTTTATCCATTTTCTGTTATCCGTGTTAACACACAGTTTAAAACTAAGTGCACGTGGCAGTCCACCACACAAGCAATCACACAGGTGTTAAATAAGCCTTCTAGTTAAACACAATATGTAAACCATTTATTTAGAAGTAAAAATGAATGTTTAGGTTGACATTTTTACCTGTTAACATCTGACTTTTAGTGGTACAGTTTAAAAGGACAAAGAAGAAATAAATAACAATAATAAGTACCTAAAATAACTGGGTTAAAGGAACAATTGGATTAAAGTCAAAATTTGGAAAACAAGGCCCAAGTAAAAAATACTTAACCCAAGCAAAGTTAGGTGTATTTTTGGGTGCATTTCAGCAGACCAATCTGAAAGATACAGTGTTATGTTTGGGGTGGATCTGTACGTAAACAACATGTATGTTCAAGCACAAAGAGAGCGGTGTGCTACGCGTTGTTTCCAGGAGACCCTTGCCCTCTTTTTCCAAGTTCCCTGTGTAAAAACACCCACTCACCTATGCATATTCATCCCCTCACCTAATTGCTATTCATCCCTAGTGGTGCTGTTCCAGGTGCCAGCAGTAGTCGGGGGGCTGCAGGAAGGGCAGAGTGCAGATTTGTTATGTCGACCCTCATTTATCTCTGAAGGGGGAGGGGGGGGGTCACATGAACAGGATGTACTCTTGGGCTCTGAATTCACCTCTGTGGTGAAATGCTTAAAGTCACATACTAGTGATGTACAAGAATATAAGAAAAACTGTTAGACATACAGCTTCTTAGGCAGCAAAATAGCATTAAAAGAACAAAGCATGGACTGGGGGCCCTGAAACCCTATTTTCTTAATCAGCTTCTTGATCTTAGTGATGGCTTCCCACATGAACACCAAAGTAACAACAGTTATGGATATTTTACACGACAGATTTGTATATTTGTTGTTTTTCTCTGTGCTCTTCTTACTGGTTTGGAGTGGGCGGGGTTCAGTTGGATTCTTTTAAAAAAAATCAGGATTTAGCAACATTTGAATCAGAATCTGATGGCAGCTGTGAGATTGTAGGGTCACAGTCAATAAAATCTGATCAAACCACACCCACACAGTCCACATTAAGCAGATTAGCAGATTTTTTTTTTTTTGCGTTAAACTCTAGAAATAATACCTCAAAATGTTTTGTTTTTTTGTGATTGCTACGTATTTAGTAATGAATAATTCATGATCCGACCCAACCAACAGGTGTAATCCGCAAGTTTGAGCTAAACGGCTCCTGTAGCCAGGAGTACTTTGCATTCTGAGATACGGCAGAGCACGAAAACTTTAGCAGTCTGAAGGCAGCATGTCTATTTTGCAAAGTGCGAAGCAGTATAGTTTTATCCAGACGTTTCCTCAAAGTGCATACGGCATTTTGCTGGTATAGTTTTGCCTGGTATATTACCCAGATAATTACCAAGGTATGAGCAAATGCCAACTCTGCCGTTGCTACATTTTAAATTGCATAGCAATGTTTCTCTCAAAGAAATATTCACTAGTCCAGAGGATATGACCCTGCTTTGTTTTTGTAGCGATGCATTTTGATTTGCTTGAAAAAAAGAAAAGAAAAAACCTACAACCTCTAAATACAATTATGAACCTGAAAATGAGTATAATATGAGTACTTTAAATTTATTCTTAGATCTCAGATAATACAAACCATGGTTCATTTGTGTGTGTGCTTTTATTAAGATGACTCAATGTAGTGATGATTAATTCCATAGAGGAGTTCAATGACGAGCAGTGGAAAAATGTATTGTTGTATTATTACTTACTTGTTTAATATTTCTTTTTGTCTAAAGAGATGATTTCTGACATTTCTGTTTATGGTCCTTTATCCCAGGCTCAGTCAATGGCAGATACTGCTGCTCCAAGATTTTTGTCAACCACCGCTGTTTCTCAGGACCCTACCTCAACAAGGGACGCATTGCGGAGCTGCCGCAGGCCGTCGGGCCAGGAAAATGCACGCTGGTCCTCAAAGAGGTGGGCTGATGTTAGAAGGGGGGTGGGGGGGAGGAGAGACGAAGAGGAACAGGTTTAATCAAAGAGTTACACACTTTCAAAGGGAAAGGCGGGCCAATGGAGATTGGGAGGGGGGAGGAGGTGAAAGATGGAGGGTGAGACAGCGGTGTCTTGTTAACCACCTGCAGTTTACCAGCAGTGCCTTCATTTTAATGTGAGGAGCTGTCAGTCAAGTGTGTTTACACATGCACACCACCACTACCGCACAGCAGAACAGCCTCTTAATTTCTCCAGAGACTGTTTGTACGTGCACATGCACGTTCTGTATGTGTGTGCGCATGCACAAATGCCCACGATTTATGAAGACGAGTGTGATCTGTGTTTGTCCTCCTTCATATTTGTGCAGTTACTCTGATTCTTCCTGAGATTTGTTCAGTTGAACCAGGAGTTTATAATTTTTTTAATCTGCGCTCTGCTTTTTGGCTCCAGCTGCTGAGCATGCTGATCAATGCCGCCTACAAGCCTGGACGAGTCCTGAAGGAGCTGCAGGATCTGGAGGATACGAGCTGGGACAGCCAAGAGGAGACCCTCAAAGCCAAGTGAGGAAACCAAAATACACAGAAGGGCAAAAAAACGTTCAGCAAAAAAGAAAAGAACAGACTTTCCCTGTTTGATTTGGTCATTTTGAAGGGCAATGAAGTCATACAATTACACGCCTTTTTGGCTTTCATGCTTAATGTATTATAAATCATAATAAATCAGACTATGACCACATTTTCCCCGAAAATCAGTAGCAGGCCTCTCAGAAGAGCCTGGTGGTTTTCCTCTCACTGTCGCTACGATTCCATTTTTGCTCCCTTCATTGAATTTTCTGATGTTATTTTCTGTGTGAGGTCTGCATTTTATTCCACTGCTGGCTGCATGGAGCCAAATTATTTCACAGCTCCAGGCTGCATGCCCCATTATTTCTGGCTAAAACGAGAAAGACCTGTGAATGCTGCAGAGCACAGAAGTTACTTTTCATTTTTGGGGGGCATTTGTTGCCCAGAGAGCCAAGTCATCAGACAGGACTTGTTAGCAGCTCTGATCACATAGCGACTTAATTATCACAGGAGAAATGTTATATTATCGCCAACTTAATATCTGAGGGTTTTGACATTTCAAGATGTTACTTTAGACTGTGGGAACTTGTGATGGACATTTTTTTTCCCCCAAATGTATTGACATTTTACACACTAAATGGTTAATAAATTCATCAAAAAGAAAAAAAAGACTATCAAGACTAACTATACAACTGATTATCATTAGTTGCAGCCCTAACATGTTTTACATGAATTGCTAATTGGTGGTACAAAATGCTGGATCATACAGCCAGCAACAAGCTCTGACGCATAGGTCTAACAAAAGTCTGTCCTCACGCCCATATGGACACTGAAACAGGTTTTGTTTGCTGTAATCATTCCTACTGTTAAAAATACGCTCCAATGTTTATCCAAAAGCTAATTTTAGGCTTCATAAGTCTGAGTTAAACAAATCAAGTGTGTATCTTCCAGTGTTGCTGTACACAAAATTCACTCCTTACGATCAAACAAGGAACTGCACTGCAACAAGGAGACACAGTCCAGGGAAACATAGGGAGGGAATATTATACTTAAAAGATTAAGAATAAATGTCTTTGGAAAACATCCACTTGATTTGACTTGCTTAGACTGCTGAAGTCTCACATTAACTTCAGATAAACTTTGGAATACATTTTGCACAAAACGAAAACTGTGGATTTTGTTCACCATCGCTTACATCAAATGTGCATTAGGCAGTATGAACAGCATGTTCATGTGGGCACCTGGCTATTGTTTTAAGACTACAATGAAGAAATGGTGAAACTATCTTTAAATTTGTGAATGGTTGCAGCAAGAAAAAAAAAAAATGTATACATGTAACTTAGACCAGGCATCATCAGGTTCCCCATGTTTCAAAAAAGGGTTCAATTACATGCTTTGGATTTTACAAATAGATCAGTTACGCTCACGGACATCTAAATCACAAGAGATTAAGGAATATATCATGTCCAGTAGTCTGTTTTAGCGAATGTACTGGGCTGCTTTCCCTTCCGTTATCTCCGCTAACTAATATTTTACAAGGGCATCGTCGCTGCATCCAGAGCTTACTGACGATTGTGATTGGTTTAAAAAAAAAGAATGCAAACAAGGCAGAGCGCTTTTGTCCCCTTATCCCAGAATGTTAAACTGTGTAGCCAGACTGCAGGTCTGCAGTTTTTAACGTGCATGGTAAAATGTCTTTACCATTTAGTTATTTAAATTAAACAGGGAGAAACTCTTCCTCCTGGTTATAAATATATTTATTTGTATTGCTTCATTATTTCTCTGTCTTGGTAATAAGTGATTAAATAAGTTTAAAAACAAAAAACAAAACGTATTAGGGTTTTAGTCTATAGATATAATCTCAGCCTTAATCTGTGTCTGTTTGAATGTTTAAGAAGTCACTCAGAAGAAGTCAATCTCACATCAGATTGCAGATCAGATTTGTCCCTGAGCGCTGCCAACAGATCAGCTCACCTTTCCTAACCTTAGCCATTTGATGGGAGATTGCAAAATCGACCCTGCGTCATACTCCGCTCTCCTGGATAATCCTCATCAACCAGACAATCTGACATCAAACATCATAACTGCGCCGGCAATCATCATTTATTGTTGAGTGCTTTAGATGGATTACGGTTTCATTATGCATTGTTCTCATAAATAAAAGTGTAATCACTGGCTGACAATGTCACGACATCCCTCCTCGTGCTTGCCCTTTCTTTTTTTCCCCCAGATATAAAGGGAAAACTTATCGCTCCACCATCCGGATAGTCCGCCTCGCAGACCAGATCCCAGACTTCTGCCGTAAGGTGTGCGTGAAGCTGCAGTGCTGCCCCAACCTCTTCAGCCCCGTCCTCGTCACCGGCAAGTGCCCGGAGAACTGCTTCGTTCAGACGAAAACCAAATACAGTGAGTCTCTGTAATTTCACGCATCACTTCCTGCACCACCACAGCTATGAAGAAGACTCCAAATCAAAGCTTGTGACACTGCAGAGTGTATAATTGCCTCTGATGAGTAGCTAGGATTTGATTTGGGGTGTATTGTTTTCAACATCTGCTGTGTGTCCGCAGCCTATTACTATGGGAAGAAGAGGAAGCTGTCCAAGCCGATGGGAGGAGAGGAGGCAGCCGAGGGAGAGCTGGCCAAGCCGACGCGCCGCAGGAAGAAGAGGAAAGCTATCTTTGTGCAGAAGAAGAGACGCTCGTCCGCTGTGGACTACACTCCTGCTGGCTCACCGCAGGTTAGATAACACTTCTCTTCTTTCTTCCTCTCTTGTTTTGTGTAAACGGGGCGTCCTGTCAGCTCCTGCTCACGCTACAGGCGGATACTGAGTGTACAGTCATAATCCGGTGTATAAATATAAACATCCCTACATGTGACAGGAAGAAGAGGAGCTTTTTAAATTTAGTTTAGACAGCCTATAAGTTTACCCACTCATCATTTTACACCAATTAAAGGCCCTTTTGAATATGTGCTTTGGTTTTATGATGTTGTAAAAGAAAAAACTCTGTGATAAGTTATTGTTTTGTGGGTGTTTTATATGCGTTTACTGGTCGGACTGGTTTTGGTCACCAAAGGTTGATGCCTCGACGCAAAGGTCCAGGGTTCGAATCCGACCTGTGACAATTCCCTGCATGTCTTCCCCCTTCCCCCTCTCTCTCCCCTTTCTCACCTAGCTGTCCTATCAAAATAAAGGCGGAAAAAGCCCAAAAAATAATCTTAAAAAAAAAAATATATATATATATTTATTATCAATTGGGTGTAGAAAAGGTTGCTTGTTTTGGAGAGCTATTGGTTAGTTGATCAACACAAAATTAATCAGCAACTATTTTAATAAACTTTAAAATTAATTATTGTAGTCATGTCAATTATTTTTAAAATTTCTGAAAAGAAAAAGCTTGTTCTTGCTTCTCTAATGTTACGTTTTTCTCTGTTTTAAATCATTGCAAACTGAATGTATTTAGTTTGTGGACTGTGGATTGGACAAAACAAGATATTTAAAGTTCTTCATCTTGAGCTGTGGGAAACTATAAAAAGTAATCTGCAGACTAATTGATCTTGAAAATAATCCTTAATTGTAGCTTTATTGTTTTGTTCAACCAACGGTCCAAAACCCAAACAAAGTGTGAAAAGCGGAAAAAGCCTCACAATTGAGAGGCTGGAACAAGGTCATTTTGGGCATTTTTGCTTGGAAAAATAACCATGAATGCCAATAAATTTAATTAATAAATACATAATAAATCGTCATTTCAGTTAAAGGTGCAGTAGGTAAGACTACTAAAACTAACTTTCTGTCATATTTGCTGAAACTATGTATGAAACTATGAAACCCTTTGTTCCAGTAGAACTACATGAAGCAGGTCATTTATAAACAAATCTGGCTGAGACTGAGAAGTTGTTCACATTTTTTGGCTAAGTCCTGGATCTTCACAATCCTACAGCACCTTTAAAAAGCTGCTATAGCAATAGAGTTAGTGTTTAATAAAATGAAACAACATAAAATTAGCTGAATAAATGCATATCAAATGTATTAGGGTCCAGGTTTTATCAACTTCGACTAATGAGTTATCAATCATAAACTTCATATTTTAGAACTACAACTCAAATAATGATGTTCAAGGAACCAAAACAAGTTTTTTTTCAAGATATACATTTTCTATTTTTGCTAAATATGAATGTTTTGTATGTCTCATTGCTATACAACAACACAGTGAAGATTCAATAAGAAACTCTCGTAGAGCTAAACAAATCTGGGTTTGGAACCGGCTATTGGAACCCAACCCCACGTAGCAAACTGATCCAATCCCTCTGAGTTCTTGCTCTTAGTGGAAACTTGAAACTCTTGAGGACAACATGAGTCATGCTTATGTCACTTACAAGGAACTAATCTCACATACACTACCGGTCAAAAGTTCAAGGTCACTTAGAAACTTCTATTCCACTCCATTATTGACAGAATATCAGCTGAGATCAGTTGCATTGTTTTTTTAACCAGGGCAGCAGTTTTCAGATTACATTATGTGCTTACATAATTGCAAAAGGGTTCTCCAATGTTTTCTCAGTTAGCCTTTTAAAATGATATCATATTATTAAACAGAATGTGCCTTTGGAACATTTGATGAATGGTTGCTGATAATGTAGATATTGCATTAAAGATCAGCCACTTCTTTCTACAACAGTCGAGAACCCTTTTGCAATTATGTAAGCGCATAATGTAATCTGAAAACTGCTTCTCTGATTAAAAAATCAACGCAACTGGTCTCAGCTGGTATTCTGTCTATAATAGAGTGGAATGGAAATTTCTAAGTGACCCCAAACTTTTGACCGTAGTGTATGTTCCTGCCCAGCTTAAATATCTCCTCTTGTTGTGACACCAATGAGACACCAGTGGAGCTGGAAAGTGGCCGAGTTCTACCATTAGATTAGACAAAAATATTACGGGAATGTTTTTTATGCCAACTGGTCCAAACGTGGTGTGGTAAAGTGGCGCCATTTCTCACAAAAATGTATCTAACTTCATTTTTTTGCGTTTCTATTACCAGACGCAAGAAGATGCAAACATCTTCCATTCCATTTCTTCTTTAGATACAACTGCCCTTTTAATGATTCTTAGTAGTAGCCGTATCTGATTGGGTTCATACTCATACTAATTCTGCATCATCATTGATTTTAAATACTGAAAAGTATCTAAATATGTGCATCTCCTGATGGACACTGGCATTGCTATATTTAATAACGAGTATCAGTTAGTTGTAATTAGTAATACAGTCTAAAAATATCTAAAATCAAAGATCCATTCAAACAAGTTGCTAAATGAATGCAGATCTGCATGGATATGCATGTTGTCTGCATGGATGATGAGATTTTAAGTGGGGTGGCACAGGAGGGACCAATAATCAGTCAGGGGGGCCCTGAAGGGCATCAGAATACAGCATAGAAAATCTGCTTAGAAATATAGGAAATAGGATAGAACAACACAATGTTATTCTGCTAAATAAAACATCACATTCATTATTCATTTCACTTGTTTTCATTTTAAGCAAAAATACAAATTGTATAACCAAATACAATACACATTTTCTATAGGCTCAGTCTGCCACTTTTTTTAAAAACAATTCCAGTGCTGGTTTCATGGTATCAGAATTTTGGATAGACATTATGGAAACATTAACTGGTTATGTGACAAGGGCTGGGAAGATTGGCAAAACAGGCAGCCAAGTGACAGTACTCTGATCCAATGGAAATCACAACTGTCAGATTGACAGCATTCTAGCCCCGCCTCTGGTCTGAGGTCTTGTCAGAACCAGACTGAAGGCAAAACAACACCTCCCCCTCCCCCATCTGACTCTGAGGCTTTCTTCCTCTCTCAGGACAGTGAGGAGGATGAAGAGATGGCATTGCAATCCGGCAGCGAAGGCACCAGCTCAGAGCCACACGAGGACCACACAGACGCCTCCTCAGTGGAAGTGACCAGCAGCCGCCCACGCCGGGCCGCGACTCTGCGCAGGGCCTTCAGTGCCGGCAACACTACGGGCAGCCAGGAGGCCCCCGAGGGCCGCAGGAGGTCGACCCGCTCGCTGTCGGCGTACAACCAGAACAACAAGTACCAGCCACCCAAAGGACAAGACATGCAGGTGCAGACAGACAGACGGCTAGGATTGGGCTTCGAGAAACAGTTCCAACTTGAAATCGTTTCAAAACTTACAAGTCTAATTGTTTTTTTATTGGAATCTTTTGGGAAAATTTGGGTTTTGAATAAGATTATCAGTTCCAAATTGAATGGACAAGTTTAAGTTTCCGTAGCGTACTTCCAGGCGCTCGTTGTGTTGCAGCCATGGAGCACAGTAAGCGACGCTCTAAAGTTTGGCTTTATTTTACATTGAAAAAGCCCAGTAAAACTGTCATTCACCCTTGAATCAAATGAATATTTTTCATATCTGTGAAATAAGCACGTAACCCGTTTCAACTCCGTCCCCTCAAAGAATCGGAATCGAGATTCGGTAAGAACCGGAATCGAAAAAAAGAATCGGAATTGGAATCAGAATTGTTAAAATCAAAACGATGCCCAACCCTACATTAGGTACGTTATTAAAAAACGTACTTGAACAAGAATGTTTTACCACCATGGATTGTTTAATATTGACCATATTCTGTCTTATTTATACTATATCACATTATACTTTATCTGCCCAAACAACACAAGTGTGTTTTTAATGTGTGTGTCAGGTGGTGGTGGAGGAGGAGGGTCAGCTGGTTTTGGACAGAAATCCTCTGGAGTGGAGCGTAGACGAAGTCGTTCAGTTTATCAACTCTACTGACTGTGCGTCCCTGGCCAACATCTTCCAGGAGCAGGTACACACACACACACACACACACACACACACACACACACACACACACACACACACTTGTGAGGACACCTATTGACTTAATACATTCCTTAGACCCCAACTCTTACTATGACAACTACATACTACTTTCTAACAAGACAAAAGGGACCAAACTAAATTCCGTTACTTTCAAGGTCCTTAACACAAAGATGTAAAAGAGCACACACGCACCCACACGCACAATTGTTCAGATCATGTCTTAAACAATAAGTAAATGTATCTCTCTGTGATCCTTGATACAAGTAAAAAAAAATTGTTTTACTTATTTAGAAGTTACTTTGCATCCTTCCCCTTTATTCTCATTACTTTTTATGACCAGAATAATTTAGGCTGGACTAAATGGCAAGAGGATCTAGTTTTCTAAATGCAGTAAATAGCCTCTTTTGCTGCATAAATAACACTTTTTGTTGTTTTTTTTGCTTATAGAGATACAAAAAAAGCATCTTTCTCTTGAAACAATCAGCGGTAAAGAACGGTGGTAAAAGGGAATAGGGGAATAGCCAGTTAAAACCCGAAAAATACGAGAAAAAAATCTTCAAATGCCAGAATCAGTAGAACTGTTCTCTCTTTCTCTATTTAAGTATTGATGTGCATCTCTTCCTTTGCAGGACATCGACGGTCAGGCCCTGCTGTTGCTAACTCTGCCCACCGTACAGGAGTGTATGGACCTGAAGCTCGGCCCCGCCATCAAACTGTGTCACCAGATAGAGCGCGTCAAGGTTGCCTTTTACAGACAGTATGCCGACTGAAGTGAAGTCAAGGAGCAGCAACACTGAACACCCCGTCAGTGGAAATAAATGTTGTGGTCCTGCACGACTGGGAAGTGTTGGATTAGGTGCCTCCTGGTGGAAAGTTTTGGCAGTGTGAAAGTTTTTACTGTTTTCCAACTAGCAAGAAGAAGGGGATATTTTTTGCAGCGGTCGCATTGGCACTAAAAAACACAAACTGAAGTTACAACCGAAGAAGGTTTCCCTATGAGAAGTTGAAGGATTCATTTCTGGGATACTGTCGGTGTGAAAATGTGATGCAGTACCCATGTCCGTCAAACCACATCGGAGTCGATCCGTGTGCTTTACTGATCTGTGAAGAAGTTATTATGAAAAGCTGAGGACTCAATTCTGAAGACATTTGTGTTTATTTCTTACTTTTCATTTCCATGTTATTTGTGATAGAGAAGCATTATAGCATTTAAGTTAAAAATCATTATTGACCATAAAGAGTTTTTCCCTTTTTGTGTGACATGATTGGTTTCGAAAAAATATATTTGAAAGTATTTAACAAACCAAGAAGTAATATATTTGAAATATTTATTGTTATCCTTATTAATGGGGAGTAATATATCCATTGGGATGGAGAGGAAATAATTGATATATTATTATATTCGTCAACACAAACTCCTTTTCCACTAAAACAAACCCCTAACAGATATTTCACAAACAGAAACATGATCTGCATCTACGTATTTAGAGTCACACTTTTGTATTTATAGAGGAAAAAAAGGTGTTTGGGGTAGTAAGCCCCTCTAAAATGCTTTGTGTTGTGTTGCTCTTTTCTCATTATTGCAATCACATGAAACAATCATGTAAGCTATTTTGTGTCCATCTATGCAAATGTGTTGCAGATATTTTTGATAAGTACAAAAATAAATTTCTATTGATTTTTTATCCATTGGTTATGACCTCTCTTTCAAAATATGACCATTTATCTTGTTACAACTACAAAATACTGACTACTTTGAACTATGTTCACAACAGATATAGTTGGAGTCCCTTAGCAATCCACCCCCCCGATTATATTTTGGATAACATTTCTGAGGAGTTAACAATATATAGTGGTGGACAAGTACTCAGATCCTGTAGCAAAACCACGTAACAAAAATACTCCATTACAGTAAAGATTTATGTTATTGATGTAAGGATGTACCTTGTATACTGTGTTCCCATCTAGTACAGTGCACACAACATAATGCTGCGTCATTATACACCGACTTATTCTAAAAAAAAATGTATATTTTTTCCTATTTTGCATCCCCTATGGTTGACTCAAAACAATTATTGATCATTTACTCAAAAGTAGTACCAAAGCAGTCATATTCTGGTTATTTTCCCACTTGACCAGTGGGCAGTGACATTGAATGATGTGTTTTAATCATAAACCATAGAAAATAAAGATCTACTCATTCATCTGTTACACTTCAGCAAACACTTCAAATTCTTTCTGTGCTTCAGGCTTTAACTGACACTTCACCTGCTGTACCTGCTTAAATTTGAAAGGCAACACACACAACATCTCAAACAATTAACCTTTTAAGAAATGTTAGCTTGTTTACAGTTGTTTGCACCCACAACTTACAGCTCAAATAGGCACACTTACATAGTCTTTATAAAATTGAGCTTTCTCTAGTTCATCCTGAACACTTTGTTTACACATGGCTTATTAGCTGTTATTCATTTCAAGTATTGCTGTACCATTTCAAGTAACCCTGCCACTAACAATAGAAACGTGTTTCTGCGGAAGAGCTCTTCATATGTAAAAGCCACGGTTGTGACAAGTATGATGAAGGGTTAAGAGATGTTCCCTTGTGCATGGTGAGAATATAGGAAGTCAGACCACACTGTGGTTAACAGAGCAAACACACAGTGATGCACAAAGTCACAGTTAAAGAGGAACCACACTCCTCTCTGCTGCTCTGTGGAAACAATCTAATGTCTAAATGGTCCCATTCATCATTTAGACATTACAACTGAATTATTAACTATTGTAATAACCTTCAGGGTTTTCCCTGCCGTCATAAGGTTTAGGTGCAGCACCCGAGCAGTTTTGGGCAGCACCTAAGCCGAATGAATGTAACTAAAAGTCCAAGCTCAGATCTAATGATTGTAGTCGGACTTCTTAAGCTTTATGTTTTGTCTTTAATATGGCTGTCAATCGATTAATCTAATTAATTACATACTCTGTGATTAATTAATCTAAATTAATCGCATACATAATTTTTGCCCGGTGCCTTAACCGATACTTTTTAAGAAAGTTAAAAAGAAGAAAAAAAAAAGAATGGTACTAAACAACAGTCGGCAACATTAAAGAACGGCTTGTTCATTGCTAGGCCATATGGTCAAAATTAAATGATTTAATAATAATGTAATCACAATAACAATAACTTATTTCACTAGAAAATTGCTGTTGAATGAGAAAAACAACCACCAGATGGGAAAAGGGCCTTTAACAACAACAACTTTGAATGCACCACGACGCTATAGGTTACAAGTTTCATTGAACGCACCGTCTGTGTTTTTCTGACAACGGCAGATGCACATTACTTCCCCGTGTTGAATCCTCTACAGTGAAACACAGTCACACTTTACACCGTTTAGCGTTAGCTGTCAGCATTTTAACCGTGTTTAATCCAGCTACTAGCTAGCGGAAGGCTAACGTTAGCTGCTGTAGAGTATAGTGTTAACTAGCGTCACGTTCAGCGGGGTTTGTGTTTCCTGTAACGTCTGTTTCAGAGCATCAGAGAGAAGCGCAGACATATCAGTGGCACCGAAATATGGCGCCGAAATCCGCGTTGCTATTCGGTCTGGTAGATGCAGGTCGTGAAAGCACCGGTGGCGTATTAGCCATATGTCAACGGTATTAGCACCGGATTTCGGTACCCAACCCTATTCAGGAAGAAGATTTTTTATAAGTAAATGTTCCAATTAATGATCCAGGCAGCGCTTTCTCTCCCTCCTTCATTTTACAGTCCAATGGTGGCTAGAACGGCTCCGGGTCAAACGTCAATATGGAATGGATTAATCTGCGTTATTTTTCTCTTAGATTAATTAATCGAAATTAACGCGTTATTTTGACAGCCCTAGTCTTTAAGCTTTTGAGTGTTATTTATTTATGATCTGCTCTAGCTTTTCCAACGTTTCAGACACAGATATGGTGTTAATAGCGATCCAAAATGATGTGAAAAAGAGACGCAAAACTACCACAAAGGGACACAAACACCGACTACAAAGAGACGCAAAACCCC